>NW_026606907.1:1177500-1185000 GCF_029890125.1 Rhinichthys klamathensis goyatoka | reverse complement strand
GTTAAAAGTGGCGATGAGGTCTTAAAATGTACAAAAAGAGTCTTAAAAAAGGTCTTAAACTTAACTCCATGATTCCTGTATTTACCCTGCTAAAGCATGTGTGATTTATGGCTAAAGCTGAAGTGTCAGGAGAAAGTGCTTGACGTGCAGCACCAACACAAGAGAGACGCAGTGCTTTAGAGAACTGCCACAGCTTGACCTCCGAGGTTAAAGGGCACGAGTGACACACAGATGCAGTGATCGACCCGTGGAGGAAAACAAGCCTCGATGGAGGGTGGAAAATAGCGTGGGTTGCTGGATGACTGTAAATGTGAGCGTGCTGCACCTGTTCTGGGGAACTTATTTTCCACAACAAGTGGACCGATATAACCGAGCCAAAGAGCTCAGGGTAACAAGTGCAACACATTACTGTCATGCACTGTGTGTCAGCGGCTCGTAGGAGCTTGATATTTATACACACCCGACACTCAGTGTGGAAAATATTCTGTAAATCTCAGCGGCTGCTCCGAGAGCCCCAGTAAAAATATCTCGCTCGAACTGGATAGCATCCGCTTAATAGGCTAAATATAGGACAACTCTGTCTTAAAGGTGGCTAAAAGTAGCGGATGGGATTGTAATGCAGTTGCATGCTTACTATAAACAGAATTTTGTATTTTTACAACTTAAATGAAATCTCAGAAACTTTTTAGTTCTGTGATCATGCTTCATAAACGTCTCACTGCGACAGGTTCGTTCGGAGAGCTTTGGCTTGCATGGAAAACAACTAAACTTTGTTATCTATAAATATTGTTATCAAGATGGGTGGAAACAGATTCTAAAGCAATTCATTTATTCATTGCCAACCATAGTCGTACATTATTTTACAGGTATGCTCTATGGGTAAATTAAGTGCTGGTCATTTTTGTCCCGTTTCTTAATTTATATGATGCAATTCATACATACAATTGTTACACTGCTGTATAAAGGTACTGTCAAAATCAAATATTTCATCAAACACGCAGGAGATCACTGGAGAATCAACAGTAGAAACACTGGAGATACAAACGCTAACCACAGCATAAAGTAAAGGAGAACTGGCCAATAGCAACTGAAATACAGGGGTGGAACAAAGGAAACAAGATACAGGTGAAACAAAGGCATAAGTCGTAACCAAGGAAACCAAAACTACACAGAGCAAGCAAACAGGAACTAAAGGAAATGGAACAGAGTTTCAAAATAAAAGACAACATGACAGAGCAGAACCGTAACAATAATGACTTGAATACACCTCTTTTTTAATTTATTTATTAATTTTTATATAAGTATCTTATACTTACCAAGGATCCATAAATAAATGCAAGAGGCTTCTAAAAAAAACCCAGTAAATCCGAATATTAGAATGTTAAAATTAGCCAAAACCAATCAGCATATTTTCATAAAAGAATCTTGTCACGGTTTCCACACAAATATGAAGCAGCACAACTATTTTCAACATTGATAATAATCAGATGTGTTTTTCGAGGAGCAAATCATCATATTAGAGTGATTTCTGAAGGATTATGTGACAGAGTGGAATAATGATGCTGAAAATTTAGCTGTGATCACAGGAATAGATTAATAAATTACCATTTTAATATGCTGATTTGCTGCTCAAGAAACATTTCTTATTATTATCAATGTTGAAACCAGTTGTCATTTACCCTTTAAAACTCATCTTTGATCACCAAAATAACAAATTTAGACATGTTCTATGAATATGCAAATGAGCCCCGCCTCCACTCACTCACTCAGCTCAGAGATCCACTGGTTGACGATCACACGTTGATCTGATTGGTTACAAGGTCGTTTGTGACGTCAGAAACACCAGCGATTTCAAACCGTGTTTTTGAGATTGTCTTTGGTTCACTGCAGTTTTAAGCAGAAAATACTCAGCAATGCTGTCGACTTATGAACTTACACATGGTTTGTCTTAAAGCGTATTAAAAACACCACATAGACACATAAACAACATTAAAAGCTGGATTTTCATCACAGGGGGACTTAAAAGTAAACCTTCACCACTAGTTCTCCGACTGAGCCCTAAAGCTGTGATTGACAGAACAAGGAGTGTGAAGGAATATGAAGGAGTGTGAAGGAATATGAAGGAATATGAAGGAGTGTGAAGGAATATGAAGGAGTGTGAAGGAATATGAAGGAGTGTGAAGAAATATGAAGGAGTGTGAAGGAATATGAAGGAGTGTGAAGGAATATGAAGGAATATGAAGGAGTGTGAAGGAATATGAAGGAATATGAAGGAGTGTGAAGGAATATGAAGGAGTGTGAAGAAATATGAAGGAGTGTGAAGGAATATGAAGGAGTGTGAAGGAATATGAAGGAGTGTGAAGGAGTATGAAGGAGTGTGAAGGAATATGGAGTATGAAGGAGTGTGAAGGAATATGAAGGAGTATGAAGGAGTGTGAAGGAATATGAAGGAGTGTGAAGGAATATGAAGGAGTATGAAGGAGTGTGAAGGAATATGAAGGAGTGTGAAGGAGTATGAAGGAGTATGAAGGAGTGTGAAGGAATATGAAGGAGTGTGAAGGAATATGAAGGAGTGTGAAGGAATATGAAGGAGTGTGAAGGAATATGAAGGAGTGTGAAGGAATATGAAGGAGTATGAAGGAGTGTGAAGGAATATGAAGGAGTGTGAAGGAATATGAAGGAGTGTGAAGGAATATGAAGGAGTATGAAGGAGTGTGAAGGAATATGAAGGAGTGTGCAGGAATATGAAGGAGTGTGAAGGAATATGAAGGAGTGTGAAGGAATATGAAGGAGTGTGAAGGAATATGAAGGAGTGTGAAGGAATATGAAGGGGTATGAAGGAGTGTGAAGGAATATGAAGGAGTGTGAAGGAATATGAAGGAGTGTGAAGGAATATGAAGGAGTGTGAAGGAATATGGAGTGTGAAGGAATATGAAGGAGTGTGAAGTAGTATGGAAGGAGTGGAAGGAGTGTAAGAGTGCAGACACCGGTGGAAACGGAGACGCTGACTCATTAGGGTAGTTGGAAACTCTCTGGATTCCAGAGCGAGCGGGAATAGAAGCCGTCCTGCTTGGCTTATTCTTCAGCTGGTCAGAAATAGAGCCTCAGGATCTATTTTGTCCCGTCTGAAGCAGTTTAGGGCCGAGCCCATGCCTCCCTCACCCAACTACAGCGTATTTATAGACTTTTGTGGAGTCACAGTGGTTATAGTTAGGAGAAACGTCATGGAGCATGTAGTGACAGGGGTCAAGATCACATCTGCAGTTTATCCAGCTCTTTCTCACCCAGAGATTCAGATACACTTCAATTCAACTTTATTTCCAGACTCAAGGTCCATTTGAGAGTTAACATACAACAACCTACACAAACAATAGAGATCATTTAAAATAGACAATCATGCCAATACTTTCTCATAGATGACTGGTCTCGCACCACTTTGCCTGGGTTTGACAACAGCATAATAATAACAATCTGTGAATTATCCAGCCGACAAATACATTATACATCAAATTTCTCATTAAAGCCATAAAAGTTTTTACTCTTGACATACAAAATAGATGACTTGCACTTCTGCATCTCGGTTTTTTATATATAATCCTCATAGAATCATTGTAGGCAACCTGAAGCTTTCATTGGCTCACGTTTTTAGGCAGTATTAAAAGAAGTACAGTATCTAAAAAGAATAATTTTAACCTGATCCGAACACATAAAATGTTCTCACCATCATATTAGCTTGTGCATATTATATAACATTCGGCACTGCCTATACATATCGTCATCATCACACATTTCAAATATTTGGTTTTAGTACTTTAGTACATATACAAATCTGGAAAATGAAGGTCCTTATCCGCTTTTGTTCTACATATCATGGCAACGCTCTTCTTTGCATTATATTTCATATCATATTTAATCCGACTCAGAGTAAACATTTAGCAGCTGTTGAAAGCCAGCACTACTTGGAGAAAAAATGGACAGATCGTCAGCAGCATACATAAGATTGAATAAGATATTACTCAGCATGCATCCAGTCTTACAGTCATTTAATTGTTCAGACATTCATATACACATTAAAAAGGTCTGTGAAAGTAGACGTCCCTGCCTCCCGACACACACACTGGAGCAGCTTTGCTCTCGCAGACAGTGGGATTGGTGGACAGCGGCTGAGGAATGAGACGGATGTAAATTTAGTGTTGGAGGTGAAGGTTTGGTCACGCCGGCTCCAGTGCGGATACACTGACACATTCCAGTGTGTGTCTGCTGTGTCATGACTATGGTAACACACTAGAGAGACGTGCAGACGGAGACAGGCCTTAATATGGGTGCTTCAATCCATCATAGTTTTCAATGCGGTTCAGCTTTATTGCCAATATATTGCGAACTCTATTTGCTTTATTGAGTAAAGCGAAAAGGGGAAAAGTGTTGTTTTTTTAATCAGTGATCAGACAAACTCTACATTTCTTTTAGATGAGAGAAAAGAGACCCACAAAACACATGAAAGGATAACAACCAACCAAACACAAGTGAAACACTGGGGTATATAGGACAACAAGAGGCTAACAAGACACAGGTGTGGGTAATCAATAACAAGGGTAACTATAGCAACAAAGGCTGTGTCTGAAATCGTCCACTACACCCTTAACCCTCTGGGGTACTTCGGTCATTTCTGACCGGATTTTTTTAAATAAAAAAAATGTTAAAAATCGTTGCTTCGTCGGAATGGTACGAAACTTGGTGACTTTTATGGTACTTGGTATACGAACACACAAAAAAATTGGGGACAGGATTTGAAAAGTCTAAGTGGTTATAAAAAAAATAGTCACACTCAGGACCTTCGGTCAAAAATGACCGGCCATAGGAAATGAATGGGAAATTGGCAAAAATATGAAAATACAGAGTTTATTTTTGCGTACAATCTACAAATCAGCCACGATGCAGGAAAAAAGCACACAACAGTGAAGGGGGGAATCTCTAAAACATCAAGAGTGCAAAACAGACAAATACACTCACACACTTATACACACAAAAACACACGCATGTACACAAATTGCATTGCATTGCAAAAGCTAATTTTGGGAAACTTGTGAAATAAAAGCAATTATTCATCAATGTAAGAAATAAAGCGCACAGCAATGAACGCATGAGACTGTAAACAATCAAGGTTGCAAAATACACACACACACACACACACACACACACATAGGGAAATATGAGACTGGTGAAACTGTAACAGAGAAATGTGAGAATGTGAAATAAAATCAATGAATCAAATAAAGGGGAGACATTGGGTCCAAAATGCAAAGGTCACACACTATGTCTCTCTCCCTTATACACACGCACACACACACACACACACACACACACACACACACACACACACACACACACACACACACACACACACAGTGTAAGATCAAACGATGGAATTCTTTCTTAGTAACCTCGAGGCCTATTGCAGCACATATGTGCTGTTTTTATGCGTTTTTTAGAGGTTGAATTCAAATCAAATACTGTCAAACCACCCATACTACTTCTGAATAGGATGTCTACTTCATAAATTGTATGAAAATTATGGAAATACATAGTTCAGATCACTCAAAACATATATGGAAAATGGAGGTGCCCTTATATGGTCAGTAAGTGAAAAAGTTTGGTATGCGCCAAAATAAAATCTTGACTGAAAGCTTATTTTTTGAGATATCAACCTAAAATTTGGAACACAACTTCTTAAGATTTTTGGCTTTCATTTTCTTGCAGTTTTAGAGTAAAATATATTTTGTAATATATATATTTTATATAAAATATAAATAATTACATTTTTACATTGTTCATTTTCATTAACTCAAACTTACATAACTTTTTTTCTGTTTCACT
Source organism: Rhinichthys klamathensis goyatoka (assembly GCF_029890125.1). Classification (NCBI taxonomy): domain Eukaryota; kingdom Metazoa; phylum Chordata; class Actinopteri; order Cypriniformes; family Leuciscidae; genus Rhinichthys; species Rhinichthys klamathensis. The sequence continues at coordinate 1,179,126 of NW_026606907.1, read as the reverse complement.
TTCATACTTTATTTCACTTCTACAATAATCTGGCAAATGTCTTCTTTAAAACAAGACCAACCATAGGTCTATATTCCAAAGCATTCTTGACTTACAACCATTTAAGTTTGGATAGTGATTTTCATGTCTATGCGAAAATAATATATATATATATTTTTTAATAAAACAAAACAAACAAACAAACAAAAAATTTGACAAAAATAGTCTTTGAGAATCACTTATTATAAATTAAAATCCACAACCTGAAAAAAATAGGAAAATATGTGCAAAAACAACTAGAATTCACAAGCTTTTCTACAGAGGCTGTAAATCCATCTAGTGGTTAAAATATGATATTGCATGATAATTATGCTCACTACATCCACCAGATGGCTCTAATGTGATTTAAAAAAATGTTTTCTATAGGCCAAGGATCCACTTTAATCTGAAATACAGCATTAATTAAAAAATAATAAAAATAATATATATATACATTTTCTATTATATTCAATGGGAAAAAATGTATCATAATTATTGCATAAATATTCATTTTTTCAGAAAAATTCTCACAAAACACCAAAAAAAAGAAAGAAAAAATATTATTGAACAAAAATAAATTTCATTGATTTTACTGAAAAAAAATAAACATTGATTTCAGGGGTCCGGTCACTTTTGACCGCGAAGGTCCTGAGTGTGACTGGAAAACGAAGAACCCCAGAGGGTTAAATAGGACACAGCCATTCGCAGTGGTGTCTGAAACCATAGTGGACGATATCGAGTGCACTTATTTGACAGGCTGCTGTGAAGACTTTTTTGGTTTATAATTCAGACACTAGTCTATATGGAGATTCGATTTAAGTATTCTGACATGCTTTTTATTTATTCATCAAAAAATTCCATTGAATTGCTCGTTTTACAGTAAACTTCTATTTTGTGACTGGATTCTGAGATTCCGTTCGTGTTTTCTGTTCCCTCGTTTTCATTCACTCCTTCAGTATTAGTGGAGTAATGTAGGGAATAGTGAATGAGGGTTTCGGGGGTGATTTCGAACACAGCCCAAGATCCTTGGTGCCGTTACGGCCCGCCGCTGACCTCCATCCACCTACCAATAAACACACACATATATATATATATATATATATATATATATATATATACAAGGATTTTTCCATGCACAATTACAAATGGGAAACATTGTAGGTTTTATTTAGCCTCGAAGAATCCTCCTCTCCTCTGCTGCCCTCAATATAGACATATTAATTAATACAGTGCGAGCTGGGAACTAGGATTGTTTGGTATGTGAAGTCAAAAGTTCAACACTCACACACTCTTGGGTTGAGCCTGTTGGGTCATTTTTGGGGTTATTTTTTCCATGCTTGGGTCATTTTTGTGTTCCCATCGATCCCAACTTTCGATCGGTGTTCCTTGGCTGATGGTTTTGCTGTAGTGCTATTAGTACATATATATATGTCCGTTGGCAGGTGAAAAATGTGGAAATATGGTTGAATTTGTTTGTAAAAGTGAGTTTTGAAATTTTAAACTTTTAAAAAGCAATTTCGTTTAACTGTATAAGCTGTAAACTGCTGAGTTGTTATTAATTCCTGCACTTTTTCTCACTCACACATTGTTTTTACTCTTGCTTATTTT